>NC_056429.1:21206787-21224287 GCF_018296145.1 Oncorhynchus tshawytscha | reverse complement strand
GAGAGACTACTGCCGCTGCAGAAACAGCGGAGAGAGAGAGAGAGAGTACTACTGCCGCTGCAGAAACAGCGGAGAGAGAGAGAGTACTACTGCCGCTGCAGAAACAGTGGAGAGAGAGAGAGAGAGTACTACTGCCGCTGCAGAAACAGTGGAGAGAGAGAGAGAGAGTACTACTGCCGCTGCAGAAACAGTGGAGAGAGAGAGAGAGAGAGAGAGAGAGAGAGAGAGAGAGAGAGAGAGAGAGAGAGAGAGTACTACTGACGCTGCAGAAACAGTGGAGAGAGAGAGAGAGAGAGAGAGAGAGAGAGAGAGAGAGAGTACTACTGACGCTGCAGAAACAGTGGAGAGAGAGAGAGTGTACTACTGCCGCTGCAGAAACAGCGGAGAGAGAGAGAGAGACTACTGCCGCTGCAGAAACAGCGGAGAGAGAGAGAGAGAGTACTACTGCCGCTGCAGAAACAGCGGAGAGAGAGAGAGAGAGTACTACTGGAGAAACAGCGGAGAGAGAGAGAGAGAGAGAGAGAGTACTACTGACGCTGCAGAAACAGTGGAGAGAGAGAGAGAGAGAGAGTACTACTGACGCTGCAGAAACAGTGGAGAGAGAGAGAGAGAGAGAGAGAGAGAGAACTACTGACGCTGCAGAAACAGTGGAGAGAGAGAGAGAGAGAGAGAGAACTACTGACGCTGCAGAAACAGTGGAGAGAGAGAGAGAGAGAACTACTGACGCTGCAGAAACAGTGGAGAGAGAGAGAGAGAGAGAGAGACTACTGCCGCTGCAGAAACAGCGGAGAGAGAGAGAGAGAGAGTACTACTGCCGCTGCAGAAACAGTGGAGAGAGAGAGAGAGAGAGAGAGAGAGAGTACTACTGACGCTGCAGAAACAGTGGAGAGAGAGAGAGAGAGTACTACTGACGCTGCAGAAACAGTGGAGAGAGAGAGAGAGAGAGTGTACTACTGACGCTGCAGAAACAGCGGAGAGAGAGAGAGTGTACTACTGACGCTGCAGAAACAGTGGAGAGAGAGAGAGAGAGAGAGTACTACTGCCGCTGCAGAAACAGTGGAGAGAGAGAGAGAGAGAGAGAGTACTACTGACGCTGCAGAAACAGTGGAGAGAGAGAGAGAGTACTACTGACGCTGCAGAAACAGTGGAGAGAGAGAGAGTGTACTACTGACGCTGCAGAAACAGTGGAGAGAGAGAGAGAGAGAGAGAGAGAGTACTACTGCCGCTGCAGAAACAGTGGAGAGAGAGAGAGAGTACTACTGACGCTGCAGAAACAGTGGAGAGAGAGAGAGTGTACTACTGACGCTGCAGAAACAGCGGAGAGAGAGAGTGTACTACTGACGCTGCAGAAACAGTGGAGAGAGAGAGAGAGAGAGAGAGAGAGTACTACTGCCGCTGCAGAAACAGTGGAGAGAGAGAGAGAGAGAGAGAGAGTACTACTGACGCTGCAGAAACAGTGGAGAGAGAGAGAGTGTACTACTGCCGCTGCAGAAACAGTGGAGAGAGAGAGAGAGAGAACTACTGACGCTGCAGAAACAGTGGAGAGAGAGAGAGAGTGTACTACTGACGCTGCAGAAACAGTGGAGAGAGAGAGAGAGAGAACTACTGACGCTGCAGAAACAGTGGAGAGAGAGAGAGAGTGTACTACTGACGCTGCAGAAACAGTGGAGAGAGAGAGAGAGTGTACTACTGACGCTGCAGAAACAGTGGAGAGAGAGAGAGAGTGTACTACTGACGCTGCAGAAACAGTGGAGAGAGAGAGAGAGAGTGTACTACTGACGCTGCAGAAACAGTGGAGAGAGAGAGAGAGTGTACTACTGACGCTGCAGAAACAGTGGAGAGAGAGAGAGAGTGTACTACTGACGCTGCAGAAACAGTGGAGAGAGAGAGAGAGAGTACTACTGACGCTGCAGAAACAGTGGAGAGAGAGAGAGAGAGTACTACTGACGCTGCAGAAACAGTGGAGAGAGAGAGAGAGAGAGAGAGAGAGAGTGTACTACTGACGCTGCAGAAACAGTGGAGAGAGAGAGAGAGAGAGAGAGTACTACTGACGCTGCAGAAACAGTGGAGAGAGAGAGAGAGAGAGAGTGTACTACTGACGCTGCAGAAACAGTGGAGAGAGAGAGAGAGAGAGAGTACTACTGCCGCTGCAGAAACAGTGGAGAGAGAGAGAGAGAGTACTACTGACGCTGCAGAAACAGTGGAGAGAGAGAGAGAGAGAGAACTACTGACGCTGCAGAAACAGTGGAGAGAGAGAGAGAGAGAGAACTACTGACGCTGCAGAAACAGTGGAGAGAGAGAGAACTACTGCCGCTGCAGAAACAGTGGAGAGAGAGAGAGAGTACTACTGCCGCTGCAGAAACAGTGGAGAGAGTACTACTGCCGCTGCAGAAACAGTGGAGAGAGAGAGAGAGTACTACTGCCGCTGCTGAAACAGTGGAGAGAGAGAGAGAGAGAGAGTACTACTGACGCTGCAGAAACAGTAGAGAGTGTACTACTGCCGCTGCAGAAACAGTGGAGAGAGAGAGAGAGAGAGTACTACTGCCGCTGCAGAAACAGTGGAGAGAGAGAGAGAGAGAGAGTGTACTACTGACGCTGCAGAAACAGTGGAGAGAGAGAGAGAGAGAGAGAGAGAGAGAGAGAGAGAGAGAGAGAGAGAGAGAGAGAGAGAGAGAGTACTACTGCCGCTGCAGAAACAGTGGAGAGAGAGAGAGAGAGAGAGAGAGTACTACTGACGCTGCAGAAACAGTGGAGAGAGAGAGAGAGAGAGAGAACTACTGACGCTGCAGAAACAGTGGAGAGAGAGAGAGAGAGAGAGAACTACTGACGCTGCAGAAACAGTGGAGAGAGAGAGAGAGAGAGAGAGAGAGAGAGAGAGAGAGAGAGAGAGAGAGAGACAGAGACAGAGAGAGAGAGACAGAGAGAGAGAGAGAGAGTACTACTGACGCTGCAGAAACAGTGGAGAGAGAGAGAGAGTACTACTGACGCTGCAGAAACAGTGGAGAGAGAGAGAGTGTACTACTGACGCTGCAGAAACAGTGGAGAGAGAGAGAGAGAGAGAGAGAGAGTACTACTGCCGCTGCAGAAACAGTGGAGAGAGAGAGAGAGTACTACTGACGCTGCAGAAACAGTGGAGAGAGAGAGAGTGTACTACTGACGCTGCAGAAACAGCGGAGAGAGAGAGAGAGAGTACTACTGACGCTGCAGAAACAGTGGAGAGAGAGAGAGAGAGAGAGAGTACTACTGCCGCTGCAGAGAGAGAGAGAGAGAGAGAGAGAGAGAGAGAGAGAGAGAGAGACTACTGACGCTGCAGAAACAGTGGAGAGAGAGAGAGTGTACTACTGCCGCTGCAGAAACAGTGGAGAGAGAGAGAGAGAGAACTACTGACGCTGCAGAAACAGTGGAGAGAGAGAGAGAGAGTACTACTGACGCTGCAGAAACAGTGGAGAGAGAGAGAGAGAGAACTACTGACGCTGCAGAAACAGTGGAGAGAGAGAGAGAGTGTACTACTGACGCTGCAGAAACAGTGGAGAGAGAGAGAGAGTACTACTGACGCTGCAGAAACAGTGGAGAGAGAGAGAGAGAGTACTACTGACGCTGCAGAAACAGTGGAGAGAGAGAGAGAGAGTGTACTACTGACGCTGCAGAAACAGTGGAGAGAGAGAGAGAGTGTACTACTGACGCTGCAGAAACAGTGGAGAGAGAGAGAGAGTACTACTGACGCTGCAGAAACAGTGGAGAGAGAGAGAGAGAGTACTACTGACGCTGCAGAAACAGTGGAGAGAGAGAGAGAGAGAGTACTACTGACGCTGCAGAAACAGTGGAGAGAGAGAGAGAGAGAGAGAGAGAGTGTACTACTGACGCTGCAGAAACAGTGGAGAGAGAGAGAGAGAGAGAGAGTACTACTGACGCTGCAGAAACAGTGGAGAGAGAGAGAGAGAGAGAGAGTACTACTGACGCTGCAGAAACAGTGGAGAGAGAGAGAGAGAGAGAGAGTACTACTGCCGCTGCAGAAACAGTGGAGAGAGAGAGAGAGAGTACTACTGACGCTGCAGAAACAGTGGAGAGAGAGAGAGAGAGAGAACTACTGACGCTGCAGAAACAGTGGAGAGAGAGAGAGAGAGAGAACTACTGACGCTGCAGAAACAGTGGAGAGAGAGAGAACTACTGCCGCTGCAGAAACAGTGGAGAGAGAGAGAGAGTACTACTGCCGCTGCAGAAACAGTGGAGAGAGTACTACTGCCGCTGCAGAAACAGTGGAGAGAGAGAGAGAGTACTACTGCCGCTGCTGAAACAGTGGAGAGAGAGAGAGAGAGAGTACTACTGACGCTGCAGAAACAGTAGAGAGTGTACTACTGCCGCTGCAGAAACAGTGGAGAGAGAGAGAGAGAGAGTACTACTGCCGCTGCAGAAACAGTGGAGAGAGAGAGAGAGAGAGAGTACTACTGACGCTGCAGAAACAGTGGAGAGAGAGAGAGAGAGAGAGAGAGAGAGAGAGAGTACTACTGCCGCTGCAGAAACAGTGGAGAGAGAGAGAGAGAGAGTGTACTACTGACGCTGAAACAGTGGAGAGAGAGAGAGAGAGAGAGTGTACTACTGACGCTGCAGAAACAGTGGAGAGAGAGAGAGAGAGAGAGAGAGAGAGGAGAGAGAGAGAGAGAGAGAGAGAGAGAGAGAGAGAGAGAGAGAGTACTACTGCCGCTGCAGAAACAGTGGAGAGAGAGAGAGAGAGAGTGTACTACTGACGCTGCAGAAACAGTGGAGAGAGAGAGAGAGAGAGAGAGAGAGAGAGAGAGAGAGAGAGAGAGAGAGAACTACTGCCGCTGCAGAAACAGTGGAGAGAGAGAGAGAGAGAGTACTACTGCCGCTGCAGAAACAGTGGAGAGAGAGAGAGAGAGAGAGTGTACTACTGACGCTGCAGAAACAGTGGAGAGAGAGAGAGAGAGAGTGTACTACTGAGAAACAGTGGAGAGAGAGAGAGAGAGAGAGAGTACTACTGACGCTGCAGAAACAGTGGAGAGAGAGAGAGAGAGAGAGAGAGAGAGAGAGAGAGAGAGAGAGAGAGAGACTAGAGAGAGAGAGAGAAGAGAGAGAGAGAGAGAGAGAGAGAGAGAGAGAGTACTACTGACGCTGCAGAAACAGTGGAGAGAGAGAGAGAGTGTACTACTGACGCTGCAGAAACAGTGGAGAGAGAGAGAGAGTGTACTACTGACGCTGCAGAAACAGTGGAGAGAGAGAGAGAGTGTACTACTGACGCTGCAGAAACAGTGGAGAGAGAGAGAGAGTGTACTACTGACGCTGCAGAAACAGTGGAGAGAGAGAGAGAGAGTACTACTGACGCTGCAGAAACAGTGGAGAGAGAGAGAGAGAGAGTACTACTGACGCTGCAGAAACAGTGGAGAGAGAGAGAGAGAGAGAGAGAGAGAGTGTACTACTGACGCTGCAGAAACAGTGGAGAGAGAGAGAGAGAGAGAGAGTACTACTGACGCTGCAGAAACAGTGGAGAGAGAGAGAGAGAGAGAGAGTGTACTACTGACGCTGCAGAAACAGTGGAGAGAGAGAGAGAGAGAGAGTACTACTGCCGCTGCAGAAACAGTGGAGAGAGAGAGAGAGAGTACTACTGACGCTGCAGAAACAGTGGAGAGAGAGAGAGAGAGAGAACTACTGACGCTGCAGAAACAGTGGAGAGAGAGAGAGAGAGAGAACTACTGACGCTGCAGAAACAGTGGAGAGAGAGAGAACTACTGCCGCTGCAGAAACAGTGGAGAGAGAGAGAGAGTACTACTGCCGCTGCAGAAACAGTGGAGAGAGTACTACTGCCGCTGCAGAAACAGTGGAGAGAGAGAGAGAGTACTACTGCCGCTGCTGAAACAGTGGAGAGAGAGAGAGAGAGAGAGTACTACTGACGCTGCAGAAACAGTAGAGAGTGTACTACTGAGAAACAGTGGAGAGAGAGAGAGAGAGAGTACTACTGCCGCTGCAGAAACAGTGGAGAGAGAGAGAGAGAGAGTGTACTACTGACGCTGCAGAAACAGTGGAGAGAGAGAGAGAGAGAGAGAGAGAGAGAGAGAGAGAGTACTACTGCCGCTGCAGAAACAGTGGAGAGAGAGAGAGAGAGAGTGTACTACTGACGCTGCAGAAACAGTGGAGAGAGAGAGAGAGAGAGAGAGAGAGAGAGAGAGTACTACTGCCGCTGCAGAAACAGTGGAGAGAGAGAGAGAGAGAGTACTACTGACGCTGCAGAAACAGTGAAACAGTGGAGAGAGAGAGAGAGAGAGAGAGAGAGAGAGAGAGAGAGAGAGAGAGAGAGAGAGAGAGAGAGAGAGAGAGAGAGAGAGAGTGTACTACTGACGCTGCAGAAACAGTGGAGAGAGAGAGAGAGTGTACTACTGACGCTGCAGAAACAGTGGAGAGAGAGAGAGAGTGTACTACTGACGCTGCAGAAACAGTGGAGAGAGAGAGAGAGTGTACTACTGACGCTGCAGAAACAGTGGAGAGAGAGAGAGAGTGTACTACTGACGCTGCAGAAACAGTGGAGAGAGAGAGAGAGAGTACTACTGACGCTGCAGAAACAGTGGAGAGAGAGAGAGAGAGAGAGAGAGAGAGAGAACTACTGCCGCTGCAGAAACAGTGGAGAGAGAGAGAGAGAGAGAGTGTACTACTGCCGCTGCAGAAACAGTGGAGAGAGAGAGAGAGAGAGTGTACTACTGCCGCTGCAGAAACAGTGGAGAGAGAGAGAGAGAGAGAGTGTACTACTGCCGCTGCAGAAACAGTGGAGAGAGAGAGAGAGAGAGAGTGTACTACTGCCGCTGCAGAAACAGTGGAGAGAGAGAGAGAGAGAGTGTACTACTGCCGCTGCAGAAACAGTGGAGAGAGAGAGAGAGAGAGAGTGTACTACTGCCGCTGCAGAAACAGTGGAGAGAGAGAGAGAGAGAGAGTACACTGTGCTGCAGAAACAGTGGAGAGAGAGAGAGAGAGAGAGTGTACTACTGCCGCTGCAGAAACAGTGGAGAGAGAGAGAGAGAGAGAGTGTACTACTGCCGCTGCAGAAACAGTGGAGAGAGAGAGAGAGAGAGAGTGTACTACTGCCGCTGCAGAAACAGTGGAGAGAGAGAGAGAGAGAGAGTGTACTACTGCCGCTGCAGAAACAGTGGAGAGAGAGAGAGAGAGAGAGTGTACTACTGCCGCTGCAGAAACAGTGGAGAGAGAGAGAGAGAGAGTGTACTACTGCCGCTGCAGAAACAGTGGAGAGAGAGAGAGAGAGAGAGAGTGTACTACTGCCGCTGCAGAAACAGTGGAGAGAGAGAGAGAGAGAGAGTGTACTACTGCTGCAGAAACAGTGGAGAGAGAGAGAGAGAGAGAGAGAGAGAGAGAGAGAGAGAGAGAGAGAGAGAGAGAGAGAGAGAGAGAGAGAGAGAGAGAGAGAGAGAGAGAGTGTACTACTGACGCTGCAGAAACAGTGGAGAGAGAGAGAGAGTGTACTACTGACGCTGCAGAAACAGTGGAGAGAGAGAGAGAGAGTGTACTACTGACGCTGCAGAAACAGTGGAGAGAGAGAGAGAGTGTACTACTGACGCTGCAGAAACAGTGGAGAGAGAGAGAGAGTGTACTACTGACGCTGCAGAAACAGTGGAGAGAGAGAGAGAGAGTACTACTGACGCTGCAGAAACAGTGGAGAGAGAGAGAGAGAGAGTACTACTGACGCTGCAGAAACAGTGGAGAGAGAGAGAGAGAGAGAGAGAGAGAGTGTACTACTGACGCTGCAGAAACAGTGGAGAGAGAGAGAGAGAGAGAGAGAGTACTACTGACGCTGCAGAAACAGTGGAGAGAGAGAGAGAGAGAGAGAGTGTACTACTGACGCTGCAGAAACAGTGGAGAGAGAGAGAGAGAGAGAGAGTACTACTGCCGCTGCAGAAACAGTGGAGAGAGAGAGAGAGTACTACTGACGCTGCAGAAACAGTGGAGAGAGAGAGAGAGAGAGAACTACTGACGCTGCAGAAACAGTGGAGAGAGAGAGAGAGAGAGAACTACTGACGCTGCAGAAACAGTGGAGAGAGAGAGAACTACTGCCGCTGCAGAAACAGTGGAGAGAGAGAGAGAGTACTACTGCCGCTGCAGAAACAGTGGAGAGAGTACTACTGCCGCTGCAGAAACAGTGGAGAGAGAGAGAGTACTACTGCCGCTGCTGAAACAGTGGAGAGAGAGAGAGAGAGAGAGTACTACTGACGCTGCAGAAACAGTAGAGAGTGTACTACTGCCGCTGCAGAAACAGTGGAGAGAGAGAGAGAGAGAGTACTACTGCCGCTGCAGAAACAGTGGAGAGAGAGAGAGAGAGAGTGTACTACTGACGCTGCAGAAACAGTGGAGAGAGAGAGAGAGAGAGAGAGAGAGAGAGAGAGAGAGAGAGAGAGTACTACTGCCGCTGCAGAAACAGTGGAGAGAGAGAGAGAGAGAGAGTGTACTACTGACGCTGCAGAAACAGTGGAGAGAGAGAGAGAGAGAGAGAGAGAGAGAGAGAGAGAGAGAGACTACTGCCGCTGCAGAAACAGTGGAGAGAGAGAGAGAGAGAGTACTACTGACGCTGCAGAAACAGTGGAGAGAGAGAAGAGAGAGAGAGAGAGAGAGAGAGAGAGAGAGAGAGAGAGAGAGAGAGAGAGAGAGAGAGAGAGAGAGAGAGAGAGAGAGAGTGTACTACTGACGCTGCAGAAACAGTGGAGAGAGAGAGAGAGAGACTACTGACGCTGCAGAAACAGTGGAGAGAGAGAGAGAGAGTACTACTGACGCTGCAGAAACAGTGGAGAGAGAGAGAGAGTGTACTACTGACGCTGCAGAAACAGTGGAGAGAGAGAGAGAGTGTACTACTGACGCTGCAGAAACAGTGGAGAGAGAGAGAGTACTACTGACGCTGCAGAAACAGTGGAGAGAGAGAGAGAGAGAGTACTACTGACGCTGCAGAAACAGTGGAGAGAGAGAGAGAGAGAGAGAGAGAGAGTGTACTACTGACGCTGCAGAAACAGTGGAGAGAGAGAGAGAGAGAGAGAGAGAGAGAGAGAGAGAGAGTACTACTGACGCTGCAGAAACAGTGGAGAGAGAGAGAGAGAGAGAGAGACTACTGCCGCTGCAGAAACAGTGGAGAGAGAGAGAGAGAGAGAGTGAACTACTGCCGCTGCAGAAACAGTGGAGAGAGAGAGAGAGAGAGAGAACTACTGCCGCTGCAGAAACAGTGGAGAGAGAGAGAGAGAGAGAGTGTACTACTGCCGCTGCAGAAACAGTGGAGAGAGAGAGAGAGAGAGAGTGTACTACTGCCGCTGCAGAAACAGTGGAGAGAGAGAGAGAGAGAGAGTGTACTACTGCCGCTGCAGAAACAGTGGAGAGAGAGAGAGAGAGAGAGTGTACTACTGCCGCTGCAGAAACAGTGGAGAGAGAGAGAGAGAGAGTGTACTACTGCCGCTGCAGAAACAGTGGAGAGAGAGAGAGAGAGAGAGAGTGTACTACTGCCGCTGCAGAAACAGTGGAGAGAGAGAGAGAGAGAGAGTGTACTACTGCCGCTGCAGAAACAGTGGAGAGAGAGAGAGAGAGAGTGTACTACTGCCGCTGCAGAAACAGTGGAGAGAGAGAGAGAGAGAGAGTGTACTACTGCTGCAGAAACAGTGGAGAGAGAGAGTGGAGAGAGAGAGAGAGAGAGAGAGAGAGAGAGAGAGAGAGAGAGAGAGAGAGTGTACTACTGCCGCTGCAGAAACAGTGGAGAGAGAGAGAGAGAGAGAGAGAGAGAGAGAGAGAGAGAGAGAGAGAGAGAGAGAGAGAGAGAGAGAGAGAGAGAGAGAGAGAGAGAGAGAGAGAGAGTGTACTACTGCCGCTGCAGAAACAGTGGAGAGAGAGAGAGAGAGAGAGAGAGAGAGAGAGAGAGAGAGAGAGAGAGAGAGAGAGAGAGAGAGAGAGAGAGAGAGAGAGAGAGAGAGAGAGAGAGAGAGAGAGAGAGAGAGAGAGAGAGAGAGAGAGAGAGAGAGAGAGAGAGAGAGAGAGAGAGAGAGAGAGAGAGAGAGAGAGAGAGAGATATATAGAGAGAGAGAGAGAGAGAGAGAGAGAGAGAGAGAGAGAGAGAGAGAGAGAGAGAGAGAGAGAGAGAGAGAGAGAGAGAGAGAGAGAGAGAGAGAGAGAGAGATATAGAGAGAGTGTACTACTGCCGCTGCAGAAACAGCGGAGAGAGAGTGCTAACTACTTACCCCTGTGAGTGGCGCCCTCTCCCTCCCCCTCTGAACGTCCTGTAGTACTGCTGTTTCCTGTGGAGAGGACAAGAGGAGTCAGAGTACCACGCACACACACAGAGAAATGCATAAAACATACAGACAGAGAGACAGAAACCCAGCTATTTCTAACAAGATGCCGGTTTTAATGGAACTTACTGGAGAGATGACGTTTGATTGACACCTGGAACGAGAGAGAGCAGAGTTGTTAATTACACTGTCTGGGGATATCTAAACAATGTAGAACGTTTACATCCTGCTGTTATTGCAACAACATGGAGAGACAATAGCAGGGAAAACAAACATGGCTTAATAAACAGATGAGCATTTCTGAGCTTCCCTTTTCATAAATCTTAGACTTTTGATACCACACCATGTGAAAATCCGCAACACATTTCATCCCTAGCCTCCCCTCTGGTCCTGTACCCTCTCCTTCCCCGTCATACCCCTCTGTTGGGGGGCAGTGTGAGTGCCCCCACGGTGGCCTTCAGCTCCATCTCTGTAGCAGCAGAGTTGCTGCTGCTGCCCACCGGACGGATCTGGATGTGGAACTTCTTGGGCTCCTCGTCGTCAAAATCAGAGTCGCTGGAGTAGAAGTTGTCCTCCTTGTCCTCCATCGAGCAGCGTGCGGACAGAGAGTCAAGGAAAAGTGACCTGACGGAGGGTGGACAGTGGACTGACTAAAATGGACGGGGAAGAGCCTTATGCCTTGGACAACTTTGTGAGTGTCAGGGTTACCTTTGTCCAGCCTCATTCACTGATAATGGACTGGAGCTGGACTAGGGACAGAGAGAGCATTTCAGTCTATTTAAATGTCTCTCAGGGGGCAGGGAGACTTAATGTTCTACTCATCTCATAAGAGACTGTCTAGACTGCTTTATAAAGATAGAATACTCACTTACACAGTGGCAGGAAGCCTTGTTTTCATTATGAAGATAAAGAGGTCTGTCCAAGGGAATGTTTACTACAATACAGTAGAGACAGCCTCTCGTCTGATAGTCAGTGTTACTGCAAAGGATATCATTCTGATTGACGTCTGCTCGGATTACAAACCCCTCCTCATCCACCTCTAGGGGAGAGTTCTGTGTGCAGAATACAGAATACCCATGTTGGATACAAACATAAATACTTTCTAGTGTTTGATAAGCTTAAAGTGCCATAACAACCCTTCACCCTGTGATGTTGTCATCAGGAGATCACTTTAGGAGCAGTGTGAAAACTAGAACCTGGATAAATGGAGGATCTCAGTTTGCTTCATGTGAGGAGTTTGAAATGATGTATACTTTTACCTTTGATACTTAAGTATATTTAAAACCAAATACTTTTACTCAAGTAGTATTTTACTTGAGTTATTTTCTATTAAGGTATCTTTACTTTTACTCAAGTATGACAGTTGGGTACTTTTTCCGCCACTGGTCAAAATAATAAAAATAGACAACCAAACACTGCCAGACACACATGATTACTCTCCCTTGCTCATACACACACACACACACACACACACACACTGTACAGACTGTACACACACACAGACTGTACAGACTGTACACACACACAGACTGTACAGACTGTACACACACACAGACTGTACAGACTGTACAGACTGTACACACACACAGACTGTACAGACACACTGTACAGACACACACACAGCACAGACACACACAAACGCGGACTGTACAGACACACACGCACAGACTGCACAGACACACACACAGTACAGACACACACAAACTGTACAGACACAGACTGTACAGACACACACACACTGTAGACACACAGACTGTAGACACACACAGACTGTAGACACACACACACACACACAGACTGTAGACACACACACACACACACAGACTGTACACACACACACACACACACACAGACTGTACAGACACACACACACAGACTGTAGACACACACACACAGACTGTAGACACACACACACTGTAGACACACAGACTGTAGACACACACACACACAGACTGTAGACACACACACACACAGACTGTAGACACACACACACACTGTAGACACACACACACTGTACACACACACACACACACAGACTGTAGACACACACACACACACAGACTGTAGACACACACACACACACACAGAGTGTAGACACACACACACACACAGACTGTAGACACACACACACACACAGACTGTAGACACACACACACACACAGACTGTAGACACACACACACACAGACTGTAGACACACACACACACAGACTGTAGACACACACACACAGACTGTAGACACACACACAGACTGTAGACACACACACACACAGACTGTAGACACACACACACACAGACTGTAGACACACACACACACAGACTGTAGACACACACACACACAGACTGTAGACACACACAGACTGTAGACACACACAGACTGTAGACACACACAGACTGTAGACACACACACACACACACAGACTGTAGACACACACACACACAGACTGTACACACACACACACACACACACAGACAGACTGTACAGACACACACACAGACTGTAGACACACACACACTAGACACACACAGACTGTAGACACACACACACACACACACAGACTGTAGACACACACACACACACAGACAGACTGTACAGACACACACACACAGACTGTACAGACACACACACACAGTACAGACACACAAACAGACTGTACAGGTACAGACAGACACACACACACAGTACAGACACACAAACAGACTGTACAGGTACAGACAGACACACACACACTGTACAGACACACACACAGACTGTACAGACACACAGACACACGCGCGCAGACTGTACAGACACACGCGCGCAGACTGTACAGACACACGCGCGCAGACTGTACAGACACACGCGCGCAGACTGTACAGACACGCGCGCAGACTGTACAGACACGCGCGCAGACTGTACAGACACACGCGCGCAGACTGTACAGACACACGCGCGCAGACTGTACAGACACACGCGCGCAGACTGTACAGACACACGCGCGCAGACTGTACAGACACACGCGCGCAGACTGTACAGACACACGCGCGCAGACTGTACAGACACACGCGCGCAGACTGTACAGACACACACAAACGCGCAGACTGTACAGACACACACAAACGCGCAGACTGTACAGACACACACAAACACACAGACTGTACAGACACACACAAACACACAGACTGTACAGACACACACAAACACACAGACTGTACAGACACACACAAACACACAGACTGTACAGACACACAGACTGTACAGACACACACAAACACGCAGACTGTACAGACACACACAAACGCGCAGACTGTACAGACACACACAAACGCGCAGACTGTACAGACACACACAAACGCGCAGACTGTACAGACACACACAAACACACAGACTGTACAGACACACAAACACACAGACTGTACAGACACACACAAACACACAGACTGTACAGACACACAGACTGTACAGACACACACAAACACGCAGACTGTACAGACACACACAAACGCGCAGACTGTACAGACACACACAAACGCGCAGACTGTACAGACACACACAAACGCGCAGACTGTACAGACACACACAAACACACAGACTGTACAGACACACAAACTGTACAGACACACACAAACACACAGACTGTACAGACACACACAAACACGCAGACTGTACAGACACACACAAACACGCAGACTGTACAGACACACACAAACACACAGACACACACAAACACACAGACTGTACAGACACACACAAACACACAGACTGTACAGACACACACAAACACACAGACTGTACAGACACACACAAACACGCAGACTGTACAGACACACACAAACACGCAGACTGTACAGACACACACAAACACACAGACACACACAAACACACAGACTGTACAGACACACACAAACACACAGACTGTACAGACACACACAAACACACAGACTGTACAGACACACACAAACACACAGACTGTACAGACACACAAACACACAGACTGTACAGACACACACAAACACACAGACTGTACAGACACAGACTGTACAGACACACACAAACACACAGACTGTACAGACACACACAAACACACAGACTGTACAGACACACACAAACACGCAGACTGTACAGACACACACAAACACGCAGACTGTACAGACACACACAAACACACAGACACACACAAACACACAGACTGTACAGACACACAGACTGTACAGACACACACAAACACACAGACTGTACAGACACACACAAACACACAGACTGTACAGACACACACAGCATTGACGGTGGGGCACAGTGATATGCTGTTTAATTCACCACCAGGGATGTACAACTGATAATGGAAGAACGGCCATTGATTTGATGCTTTTTGAGCCACTGTGAATTAGCATATACTCACTGGTGTCTCCGTCACAGCTGAATCCCTGCAAAAAGAAACAAAGATGAATTTGGCTAAGTGACAAGATAGTATCACAGATGGAGCTGACAAAAGAAAGTGAGGGTAATTGGGATTTATCATCTGCGTGTGTGTGACGACATCGCTCCAGTAATTCCCATTTATCTCGGCTTCTTGGTAAAAATAGCTGGGTTTCTGTCTCGGTCTGTGTTGTACGCACACATGTCTGTGTGTGTGTGTGTGTGTGTGTGTGCGTGCTCACGTTGAGTCTGGCTCTTTGTCCCTCTTGCCCAGTCCAGGAATCCTGAAGGCTTTTCCTCGACTCTTCTTACTCCCCTCCGGTACTAAAGATGTCATGTACTCTTCAAACCCCACCAGGGCTGCCACATATAGGGACACACCACAGTGAGGACAAATGGGACACAAGCTCACGCGTACACATGCTGGGATCAAACCATCTGTTTATGCTGTTTGTGTGGTGTACCTGGTCTGTCCTTCCCTGTGCCCTTCTGCTCTGCAAACCTCTGGATGAGGTTATCTATGCCGATGTTCTCCACGTTCTGCTTGAACTCCTCATGGACCTGAACAGAGGAGAGAGGGGCTTGTTGCAGTCAGAGAAGAGATCGGGGTTTGGACTGGAGAGTTTGTTGTGGATGTGCTCGGTGTGTGGAGTTTGACTGTGGTTCAGTTTGAGTGTAGAAGGAGACAACCCCTCAAAGAGGTCAGTTAAATCCCTCCAGACAGGCTCTCCTGGCCTGGGTCAGTGTCTGGGTGACCTACCTGTCCCACCTGGACGTGGGTGTCCTCTATGGAGTGAGAGTATCCTTTGATTAGCTGTTTCATCTGCCTCAGGTGTGCCTCCTCGATGTCCTGGAACTTCTGTACAGAGGACAGGAACACAAGTGTTCAGACACCAAGATGGGTTCTAATTACAGCAAACTACCCCAAAGCGCAACAAAATGCTACTCAAAATACCCACAAAACACTGGCGCAAACTACCGCAAACCACAACAAAATGCTACTCAAAATACCCACAAAACACTGGCGCAAACTACCGTAAAGCACAACAAAATGCTACTAAAAATACCCCAAAGCGCAACAAAATGCTACTCAAAATACCCACAAAACACTGGCGCAAACTACCGCAAACCGCAACAAAATGCTACTCAAAATACCCACAAAACACTGGCGCAAACTACCGCAAACCGCAACAAAATGCTACTTAAAATACCCACAAAACACTGGCGCAAACTACCGCAAAGTGCAGTTAAGTGGTAAGAAATAAACCAAAAGAACCCAAAGTCAAAGACCAGAGGCAACTGTACAGGAAGAGAACCAGGTACAGACCAGAGGCAACTGTACAGGAAGAGAACCAGGTACAGACCAGAGGCAACTGTACAGGACGAGAACCAGGTACAGACCAGAGGCAACTGTACAGGACGAGAACCAGGTACAGACCAGAGGCAACTGTACAGGACGAGAACCAGGTACAGACCAGAGGCAACTGTACAGGACGAGAACCAGGTACAGACCAGAGGCAACTGTACAGGAAGAGAACCAGGTACAGACCAGAGGCAACTGTACAGGAAGAGAACCAGGTACAGACCAGAGGCAACTGTACAGGAAGAGAACCAGGTACAGACCAGAGGCAACTGTACAGGACGAGAACCAGATACAGACCAGAGGCAACTGTACAGGAAGAGAACCAGGTACAGACCAGAGGCAACTGTACAGGACGAGAACCAGGTACAGACCAGAGGCAACTGTACAGGACGAGAACCAGGTACAGACCAGAGGCAACTGTACAGGACGAGAACCAGGTACAGACCAGAGGCAACTGTACAGGAAGAGAACCAGGTACAGACCAGAGGCAACTGTACAGGAAGAGAACCAGGTACAGACCAGAGGCAACTGTACAGGACGAGAACCAGGTACAGACCAGAGGCAACTGTACAGGAAGAGAACCAGGTACAGACCAGAGGCAACTGTACAGGAAGAGAACCAGGTACAGACCAGAGGCAACTGTACAGGACGAGAACCAGGTACAGACCAGAGGCAACTGTACAGGACGAGAACCAGGTACAGACCAGAGGCAACTGTACAGGACGAGAACCAGGTACAGACCAGAGGCAACTGTACAGGACGAGAACCAGGTACAGACCAGAGGCAACTGTACAGGACGAGAACCAGGTACAGACCAGAGGCAACTGTACAGGACGAGAACCAGGTACAGACCAGAGGCAACTGTACAGGACGAGAACCAGGTTCAGACCAGAGGCAACTGTACAGGAAGAGAACCAGGTACAGACCAGAGGCAACTGTACAGGACGAGAACCAGGTACAGACCAGAGGCAACTGTACAGGACGAGAACCAGGTACAGACCAGAGGCAACTGTACAGGACGAGAACCAGGTACAGACCAGAGGCAACTGTACAGGAAGAGAACCAGGTACAGACCAGAGGCAACTGTACAGGAAGAGAACCAGGTACAGACCAGAGGCAACTGTACAGGAAGAGAACCAGGTACAGACCAGAGCAGTGGAGTATAATAGAGGTCCCATCCAAGGTAATAACCAGGTACTAATCACAACACTGCATGTGGGCTAGAGTAATAGCTTGAAAGAACAGGTCATTTCACCCATCATGCTCTGGGCTGTAGTCTTCATGAAATCCCCCCCGAGCTCTCTCCTCCTCACTCATTATCAGGGAAAGATCTCCCATTAGCTATGAACAGGTAATTGGTCACCAGGATTCCAGTCATCATTTAAAAACCAAATATAGCACCATTCATTGGATTTGTTGAGGGTTTCCTTGGAAACTGTGCAGGTAGCCATGGAGACGTGTTCATTGTG